>NC_044977.1:138201941-138237188 GCF_008728515.1 Papio anubis | reverse complement strand
GCCACTAATGAAGTTTTCAGTTCAGCAAATGTATTTCTCAGTTTCAAGTTTTCTATTTGATTTTTTAAAATTTAAATCTCTTTGTTAAATTTCTCTATAACTTTCCTGAATTGATTTTTTGTGTTATCTTGGAGTTTTGTTAAAACTGCTATTTTGAATTTTTGGTCAAAGAATTCACACATTTCAGTCTTATTAGGGTCAGTCACTGGTTTCTTGCTTTGTCCATTTGAGCAGGTCATGGTTTCCTATTTGCTATTATTTCTCATGGACGTATGTCCATGCAGGATTGAAGGATTATTTATTTATTTCAGTATTTTCTGTCTGACTTGTTTTATTTTTTATTGACTATGTTAGCTCAGACATTCTTTGTAATTTACCTGTTGGTTCCATTTTATTATTATTATTATTATTATTATTATTACTATACTTTAAGTTCTAGGGTACATGTGCATAACGTGCAGGTTTGTTACATATGTATACCTGTGCCATGTTGGTGTGCTGCACCCATCAACTTGTCAGCACCCATCAACTCGTCATTTACATCAGGTATAACTCCCAATGCAATCCCTCCCCCCTACCCCCTTCCCATGATAGGCCCCAGTGTGTGATGTTCCCCTTCCCAAGTCCAAGTGATCTCATTGTTCAGTTCCCACCTATGAGTGAGAACATGCGGTGTTTGGTTTTCCGTTCTTGTGATAGTTTGCTGAGAATGATGGTTTCCAGCTGCATCCATGGCCCTACAAAGGACACAAACTCATCGTTTTTTATGGCTGCATAGTATTCCATGGTATATATGTGCCACATTTTCTTAATCCAGTCTGTCACTGATGGACATTTGGGTTGATTCCAAGGAGAACTACAAACCACTGCTCAGTGAAATAAAAGAGGACACAAACAAATGGAAGAACATACCATGCTCATGGATAGGAAGAATTAATATCGTGAAAATGGCCGTACTGCCCAAGGTCATTTATGGATTCAGTGTCATCCCCATCAAGCTACCAATGACTTTCTTCACAGAATTGGAAAAAACTCCTTTAAAGTTCATATGGAACCAAAAAAGAGTCCACATTGCCAAGACAATCCTAAGTCAAAAGAACAAAGCTGGAGGCATCACGCTACCTGACTTCAAACTATACTACAAGGCGACAGTAACCAAACAGCATGGTACTGGTACCAAAACAGAGATATAGACCAATGGAACAGAACAGAGTCCTCAGAAATAATACCACACACCTACAGCCATCTGATCTTTGACAAACCTGAGAAAAACAAGAAATGGGGAAAGGATTCCCTATTTAATAAATGGTGCTGGGAAAATTGGCTAACCATAAGTAGAAAGCTGAAACTGGATCCTTTCCTTACTCCTTATACGAAAATTAATTCAAGATGGATTAGAGACTTAAATGTTAGACCTAATACCATAAAAACCCTAGAAGAAAACCTAGGTAATACCATTCAGGACATAGGCATCGGCAAGGACTTCATGTCTAAAACACCAAAAGCAACGGCAACTAAGGTCTTTTAGTTCTAAGATTTCCTCCTGGGCAGTGGAGTGCAGCCTCTAGATGTTCTCAAACTCTGTCTTCTCCTTTCTCCTAAGCAACACTCCTTCTGGTCATCTTCTGTTCAGTCTTCAAAAACTCACTCAAATACTGCCTCCTTACTTGCACTTAAAATGTGGAAAATTGCTGTAATAAGAACAGCAACAACAACAACAATGAAGAAGAAATCAGAAGTTGACAGCAATCTTTTAACTTAGAAATCTGTAAATAGTTATGTCAGGTAAAATATATGCATTCATGGAATGTGCACATGACTGCAAAGATTTCCAGTTAATAATTTAAATGTGTGTTTCCACCTCAGAGTATGTTTATACTGCTTAGAATCCTTTGGAGAAAGACGGAAATGCCTTGCTTGAGAAGATCAGGATATTCTTAAGTGTGGGATGGATAATTTAATACAATTTCTATATAATGAGAATGTGATACATGAAGGTCATTGTCTTTTTCTGGAAAAGAAAGCTTTATTTTTTTGTTATAACTGACTTACACCATTTTGCATAAAGTTGAACCTGAGGGAAAACATGCATTATGACCATAACAATTCTGTCTATTAAAAGCTGTCAGCCTCCTTCTGTAGGTTAAATGAATGATAGAGAAAATACTATTGTATTAGCCTCCTAACTTATCTCTTGTTTATTTTTCATGCAGCAGCCAGTGTCATCTTTGAAACACAAATCTACTCTGATGACATACCTAATCAAAATCTTCCCATCACTTCTCATGGATCTTGTAACATAATTCTAAGCCTTTCCCATAGTCTGTGAAGTAGTTTTTAAGTGGCTTCAAATGCTTTGGTGCTCATCTCATCAAGAGGTACAGACATTTTTTTTTTTTTTTTTTTTTTTGAGATGGAGTCTCACTCTGCCGCCCACGCTGGAGTGCAGTGGCACGATCTCGACTCACTGCAAGCTCTGCCTCCCTGGTTCATGCCATTCTCCTGCCTCAGCCTCCTGAGTAGCTGGGACTACCGGCGCCCGCCACCACGCCCGGCTAAGTTTTTGTATTTTTAGGTAGAGACGGGGTTTCACTGTTAGCCAGGATGATCTCGATCTCCTGACCTCGTGATCCGTCTGCCTGGGCCTCCCAAAGTGCTGGGATTACAGGCGTGAGCCACAGTGCCCGGCCAAATTACAACCTCTTTTCCCACTCTCTGAATCTGGGCTGACATTATGACTTCCTTTGATTGTTAGAGATGTGTCAGAAAGGTTCTTGAGCAAGTTCTGAACTGGGTATCAAGTAACCTGAAGCTGGCTGGGCATGATGGCTCACGCCTGTAATCCCAGCACTTTAGAAGGCTGAGACGGGTGGATCATTTGAGGTCAGAGGTTTGATACCAGCCTGGCCAACATGGTAAGACCCATCTCTACTAAAAATACAAAAATTAGCTGGGCCCGGTGGCAGGCACCTGTAATCCCAGCTACTTGGGAGTCTGAGGTAGGAGAATCACTTGAACCCAGGAGGTGGAGGTTGCAGTGAGTGGAGATCACACCACTGCACTCCAGCCTGGGTGACAGAGCGACACTCTGTCTCAAAAAAAAAAAAAAAAAAAAAAAAAGGAAACCTGAAGCTGGACGCTCACCCTTTGGAATACATCTGCCACTGCCCAAGATAGAAAACCTTCTCCACTGAGGCCCTGGAGAATCGAGTGAGGACATGCTAGACCAGGGGTGTCCAATCTTTTGGCTTCTCTGGGCCGCATTGGAAGAAGAACTGTCTTGGGCCACACATAGAATATACTAGCACTAATGATAACTGATGATTTAAAAATATATATTTAAAAACCTCATAATGTTTTAAGAAAGTTTATGAAGTTATGTTGCGCTGCATTCAAAGCTGTCCTGGGTCGCATGCAGCCTGCAGGCCTAGACCGTAAGCCCCAGCAGATCTACTGCAGTGCATGCGAGAGGGCAGGCGAGACCAGCAAAATTGCCCAGTAAGAAATAAGAAATCATTACTGCTTAAGCCACCATGTTTGGTGTGATTCATTACGCAGCAGTAGTTAACTAACACGGCCTGCAAGGCACTGTATGATCTGAGCAGGGGTACCTCCTTATCTTACCTCCCCAACCTATTTCAACCACTCTGGCCTCCTTGCTATTCCTCAATCTGCCAGGCAAACCCTACCCTTCACTCTGCCTGCAGCCCCCTTTCTCCCAATAGACATATGGCTACTACATTCACTAAGGTCTCCTTTATCATTCTGTCAAAAATAGTACCCACCTCTCTCCTCCCTCTCCTGGCCACCCTCTACTTCTATCTCCTGCTGCATTATTCTTCCTAGCACTTATGTACTTAGCTATATGTTATTTTCTGGGTTAACAATATATTTATTTTCTCTCTTTCTTAACCTGAGCGTAAACTCCACAAAGACAGAGATTTTATTTATTTTGCTTACTAGTATATCCCCACTACCAAGAACAGTGCCTGGAACATAATAGGTACTCAATTAAAAATATGTTGAATGAATTATTTTTCAGTACCTTGAGATTATTCCATGGACAGTCAAAGTAGAAAATCTGTTCCTCACACGTGTGCTCCAGCTTATATGTAATACATTCTAGGGACTAAGACAGAACCTTAAACAGAAAAAAACCTAAAAATCCTGGAATGGAATACTTGGTGCATATGTGCTCTAGAATTTTCCTGGAAGATAGAAATGAGAGTTGCCTCTATGGAACAGTTGTAGATACTGTATTTATACTGAGATAAAAAAGAATTAGATGTCATTCAGTTTCTCTCTGGGATTCTTTATCTATTCTATTTTTTTCTAATCCCTAAACAGAATTTTGTGTCTCTGAATGTGCCTCAACCATGATAATTTCCTAACATATGTCCTAACCTATTTGCCACTTTACACCATTCCCCTTCTGTCTCACCTCTCTACTTAGGTTTAAGACATTAGTTTTGTGGGTATCTACTTTGCATCAGCTTGAATAACTGTCACTTTTTAAATTAGACTTTATCTTTTAGAATAGTTTTAAACTCATGGCAAAATTGAGTTAAAGGTACAGAGATTTCTCATATAACCCCTGCTCCACACATGCATAAACCTCCCAGATTATCAACAGCGCCCACAGGGTGGTAGATTTGTTAAAATTGACAAACCTATATTGGCACCACATCATCATCCAAAGTCCATAGTTCACATTAGGATTCACTCTTGATATACATTCCAGTGGTTTAGACAAATGTATAATAACCTGCATCCATCATGATAGCATCAAGCAGAGTTGTCTCACTACCCTAGAAGTCCTCTGTGTTTCACCTATTCATCCTTCCCTTTCCCCACAAATGTCTTTTGGTTGAAACAATTTGGACATTAATGAGAGAGCCCCAGGAAAGGTCCTAAACACTGCAGATGCATTACACATGTCAAATACATTAAGCAAGGAGATGTTACCTGGTATCCCTTATACTCATTGCACGAAGGTAGGAGATCAACCTTACGCATAAAATGCACACTGCATGCTGCTATTTGTAAGTCAGTTCACATGGGCCAGAATCTGTTTCTGCTGCAACCAGAAACCTGGGTATCATGCTAGACTCCTTCTGTTTTTTTTTACATTTCCCCATTTATTTACCAAATCCAGGTAATATGAATTTCCAAACAGCCATGTAATCCATCCTCTCATCTTCCTTTAATTAATCAATACAGCTATAACCAAGGTGATTATTATCTCTTACCTGGACTATCACAATAGTTTCTTATTCTTTATCCTTGCCTTCAACCTTGCCCCACCTCCAATTCATTCGCCACACTGCAGCAAGCCTGTGCATTCTGTTAGCAATGGGAAGACTAGGGAGGGAAGGATGTAGTTATTACTCTTCACCTAATTATTTTCCTAGAACGTGAATATACTCAACTTTACGTTTGTCATGTGCATCTATTTTCCTATAAGGGTAGAAATGATCTCTTGGAAAATTTGCATTTTTCTTGTATATTTTCCTCTCTAACTTGCTTTTCTCTTTTTTCTTTTTCTTTTTCTTTTTTTGTTTTTCCTGAGACAAGTCTTGCTCTGTCTCCCAGGCTGGTATGCAGTAGCACTGGCACGATCTTGGCTCACTGCAACCTCTGTCTCCTGGGTTCAAGTGATTCTCCTGCTTCAACTTCTCGAGTAGCTGGGATTACAGGCACAGGAAACCACACCTGGTTAATTTTTGTATTTTTAGTAGAGACAGGGTTTCATCATGATGGCCAGGCTGGTCTTGAACTCCTGGCCTCATTCTGCTCTCAAACAGCTTCAGCCTCCCAAAGTGCTGGGATTACAGGCTTGAGCCACTGCACCTGGCCTACTTTGTTTTTCTATTCTCTTGAGAGAATATAATACTTCTCTATCAGACAATACTGGAACATTTATTTGCAACTTCTCTTCTGTTTTTACCTTCATTGTAAACAAACAGTAGGTCTCAATTCCATTTTATAAAGTCCCTAAAGGCAGTGTTGCAGCCTTTTTACTGTTTGAAAACATATTGTTTTAATATTAGTCTCTCTGGTGGCTTATTTCATTGATAGATTTTCCTGTGTTCTACTTTATATCTTTTGTTTCCTTTGGTTGCCATATATACACATGTAGATATGTGTAATTTTTAAATTTGGTAGTCTGTTTTGTCAAAGGGTTATATGTACTAGACATAGTCTGGGTTTTGAGAGTGTTTCTTGTGCTTGCTTTTAACTTATTGAAAGTCAAGTTCTCTTTCTCCATGGAAGGTTAGAAACACAAAAATACCCACAAATAAACTTTTGCTTGCGCCTCTGGGCTCACAATGATCTTGTGTAATATGAATCTTTTTCTGTTGATGCCTCATGTAGCCTTAGACATAAGGGAAGTGTGGAGCAAGATCTTTTGAAGATTCTTGTTAGCTCTACCTTTTATGGAAATGCTATACAGAGTTCTCTTCTGTCAAGTTGTAAGATTTCTGATTTTGCTTTTATAATGGTCAATCGATAAAGTATATACAAAATTGTTAATGGCATTGGGAAAAAATTACATTCAGTAATTAGAAAACTCAAATTTTTTACTCAATTCACTAAAAACAATAAACCTTTTATATCTAAGAAATACTTTCTGGTTGAGTTCAAATAATAGTTTCTCATATGTCTATTTTATTTATATTTTACACATATAAAATCTTGAAAATAATCATAGTATTGTATTATATTAAATCATTTGTCATTAAGCAATTAATATATACTACTTTTTCTAAATTTCTGTGACAACTTAAAATTCAATGATTGATTTAGTTTTTGAGTACTTCTTGCTAAAGTCCATGATTACTTATCTATTAAATCTATCTGGTTAGCTATAACCATTCTATTTGTATTTTCATGCTGAAGATTATTTTCAAATAATAAATAGTAGTAGGTTTTCTTCTTCTTCCATTAATGAACAACTTTTAACTAGCCAGCTTTCCAATCATTGCTGTGATTTTATGAGGAAAAGTTGTGGATATTCTTATAAACTAGTGAAAAAAAAATTTATAGAATGTTAAAATGTGTAAGAATTTCACAATCATTGCCAAAGCTATGTACCCTACACATAACTTTTGATCTCTACTCCATACCATCCTTATTTGGGGCAACTGATTCAACTAGAGTTAGTTTCTGGAAGAAATATCCTAAATTGACAAATCATTCTTGCTAAAAAATCCATTTTTATGACTTCCATTAAACTCACATTAAAGACTTCCTTTGCTACTAAACCAGCAGAGAAGACAGGAAAGTGAGGAATGTTGAGGAAGTTTCTAGAAAGGCACATCCAGTGTTTGCTCTCCTGCTCTAGGTTTATTGTGTAATAACAGGCATTTTTAAAAACTGGTTTGGGAATATAACCACCACTTTTAACATTCTTGCTATAAGAAAATTCATTATAATTGCCATAAACAAATTATAAGCAGTTTTCTGAAATTCTTTTTAAAATTGAGTATAGCTGGTATGCTATGTTTCAGGAAGATCATTATAAGCCTTTTAAATTCATAGCAATTTAATGTTCTATGTAATTTTGATTTCCTCATTCCACATGCAGTCAGCCTCTATTAAGTGTTAGCTAGAACTCGTGAGAAATTAAGAACACTAAATAAAATGTGGTGCCAAAGGGTTTACAACCTCTTCAGAAAGAAGAAAAAATAAGTGTCTAATCACCATATTCAAGATGAAATGGAAAAAAAAAAATGAGAGAGAGAAGTACTGCAGCATGGGTGAGAAGGGTTGGAAGAATGAATCTCATTTATTGGCGGGGAAGAAAGAGAAGACTGAAAGTCTTCATGAACTAGGATCAACTAATAATAAATTCTTCTAATATAGAATATAATATAATTCATGAAGCAAAGTTAATGAGTACTACACAAAATTTCACTCAAAAAAATAAAAGATAAAACTGAAAACTGAGAAGACATTGCCTAATTTATGTTTCTGAAACCCTTGCTTCTGGTGATTTTTTAAAATTGCATTCAGTAATCAAAGCAGTACTAACTAAGGGAAAATGAATAAACATAAATCAAAGTGCAATGGCATTGAAGATTTATCTTTTTCTCCTTTAGGGACAAGAGTTTCATAGTAGTCCTGTGTGTCTGATGTCACTAAGACTGGAATTGAAAATAAAGCATACCAGAGGAGATGACAGAAAGAAGAAAGACAGAAACATAAAATTTCTCTACACATCACTTCCTACTTATTTTCTTCCCCTTAGTACCACATGTTAAAAAAAAGAAAGAAAAGGAAGAGGATATCTGTTAAATATAGAGGTTAGTAAACACTATGAAGAAGGTAAAAATGAGACCTGGAATTTTTATAAGGAGAGAATCTAATGATGAAGCTTTTACTATATCAGAAATTACTGTATAGGCCAATTATCATCTGTTGAAATTCTACTAAATTCCAGGTATTCCCAATGTATGTGTACATTCTAGTATGTATTCAACCACTGCAGCAACTTTGCATGGTAGTGTAACTTTCCCAACTTCACAAATGAGCAGAAAACCACTCAGAGTGATTAAATGGTTTGCCTAAAGAAATGGTCTTCAAGCTTACAGAACTAGTTAGCTATATAAGAAACCAGCCTGGGTCTACTTAATTCCAAAGTCCATACTCTTTTCACCATAGAACATGGATGTGGTTGCTTTCCTAAATTACTCCTTCCCAAAGGAATTTTGAGGGAAGATTTGACAAAGAATAAAAGAATGTAGATTTTAGGTGAGTTGTCTGATAGCAGAGGTAAATATGGAAGTGGGAATCTTCAACATTAATGGAGGTCAAGTTCCTGACTAACTTCAAGTCCATGCCGGGAAAAAGTAACTGCAGGAACAATGTGGGTCTTCCTTTTTAGTGAAGAATTTGAATGGAAACCTGTGGACGGAGGATAAGAAGCTTTTTTGCCTCATTTATTGCACAGATCACCCTGCATGTTCTAGTGTCCAAAGGAAGGAAGATGGAAAGATGACACAACCAAGGCTTCCCTGTAAGCTTCACACAGCTTAGGATTTTAAAGCCCAGAGATTAAATTTGATTTATGACCACCAGAAAATTTCCCTAGAATCTAGTGTGGCAATTCTCATTAGGCAACTGGCCACTCCTTTAAGGTAATCCTGGGGGCCCAGGAGCAAGATGGCCGTCGGAACAGCTCCAGTCTCCAACTCCAGAGCCAGCGACACAGAAGACAGTGAATTTCTGCATTTTCAACTGAGGTACTGGGTTCATCTCACTGGGAGTGCGGACGATCAGTGCTGGTCAGCTGCGCCCGACCAGCAGGCTGAAGCAGAGACGGGGCATGCGCCCTCACCTAGGAAAGCATAAAGGAAAGAATCCTTTCCTAGCCAGAGGGAACTTTAGAGACCTGCTTACCTGGAAATCGGGTAACTCCACCCCAATGGCATGCCTGGCAACAGGACACCGGAGATCCTCCCACACCTGGCGGGAGGGTCCCACGCCTGGAGCCTCCCTCATTGCTAGCACAGCAGTCTGTGTGATCTACCCGGCAAGGCAGCAGGGGCTGGGGGAGGGCGCCACGCCATTGCTGAGGATTAAGTAGGTAAACAAAATTTGCTGGGGGCTCCCAGCTGGGTGGAGCTCACCTTGGCTCAAAAGAGCTTTCCTGCCTGTGTCTCTGTGGGCTCCACCTCTGGGGACAGGGCACAGCTACACAACAACAACAGCAAGCAACAACAAAGCAGCAGAGCCTCTGCAGGCCTTAAGCGACTCTGTCACGGCAGCTTTGAAGGCAGTGGATCTCCCAGCAGGAGGCTGAGATCTGAGAAGCGGACCAGACTGCCTGCTCAAGTGGGTCCCTGACCCCTGGGAAGTAGCTAACTGGGAGACATCCCCACTAGGGAGCAGTCTGACACCCCACACCTCACAGGGTGTTACCCTGAGAGGAAGCTTCCAAAGCAAAGAATCAGACAGGTACACTGCTGTTCCAAATATTCTATCTTCTGCAGCCTCTGCTGCTGATGCCAGGCAAACAGGGTCTGGAGTGGACCTCAAGCCAATCTCCAGCAGACCTACAGCCAAAGGTCCTGGCTACAGTAGAAGAAGCTATCAAACAGGAAGGACACCTACTAAAACTCCCCATCAGTACATCACCATCATCAAGACCAGAGCAGATAAAACCACAAAGATGGGGAAAAACGGGACAGAAAAGCTGGAAATTCAAAAATAAAATTACATCTCGGCAAGGAGGAGGCGCCAGCTCATGCGCCCAGCAACAGGTAAAGAAGCTGGACGGAGAATGGCTTTGTGAGATAGAGAAGAGGCTTCAGTCCATCAAATTTCGTAAAGGAGAATTACATTACCGCGCCAAAGAAACTAAAATCTTGAAAAAGTGGAAAGAATTGATAAGCTGGAAGTAATTAATGCAGAGAAAGGTCATAAGCGAAATGAAAGATGAAACCATGACCACGAGAATACGTGACAAATGCACAAGCTTCAGTAACCGGCTTCGATCGCTCAACAATCAGATCAAATAAGATAAGAAATAAAGCGAAAGAAACAAAAGAAAAAATGAACAAAAGCCTGCACAAGAAATTATGGGATTATGTAATAAAGGTAAATCTACGTCTGATTAGGGTGCGCAAAGTGAGGGAAAATGGAACCAAGTTGAAACACTCTTCAGGATATCAGCCGGGAGAACTTCCCCAACCTAGTAGGGCAGGCCAACATTCAAATCAGGAAATGCAGAAGACGCCACAAAGATGCTCCTCGAGAAAGAGCAACTCCAAGACACATAATTGACAGATTCACCAAGAGAAGTTGAAATGGAAGGAAAAATCTTAAGAGGGCAGCCAGAGAAAGGACGGGTTACTCCCTGAGAAGCCCATCAGACTCACAGCAGATCCTCTCGGCTGCAAGATTTCATGGGGACAGATAAACTAAGATTTCGCAAGTGAAAATAAAATGCTTACAGATGCGCTTAATGCTTAGAATTTATCACCACTAGGCCTGCCAAAGAGACCACAGAAAACTCAACATGGAAAGGAATACTTCAAGGTACCAGCCGGTACAAAAACATGCGAATATAAAGACCATCGAAGGCTAGGAAAAGCTGCATCAACTAACGAGCAAAATAACCAGTTAATAATGGCGGGATCAAAGTTCACATAACAATCTGTATGTAAATGTCGTGGACTAAAATGCTCCAGTAAGACACCAGACTGGCAAACTGGATAAAAGAGTCAAGACCCATCAGTCCTGGCTGTATTCAGGAGACCATCTCACACATAAGAGAGACATACATAGGCTCCAAATAAAGGGATGGAGGAAGAAGATTTACCAGAAGCAAATGGAGAGGCAAAAGCAGGGAGTTGCAATCCTAGTCTCTCTGATAAAACAGACTTTAAACCATCAAAGATCAAAAGAGAGAGACAAAAGAAGGCCATTGCATAATGGTAAAGGATCAATTCAACAGGAAGAGCTAACTATCCCACAAATATATATATACTTTTAATGCAAGACACCCAGATTCATAAAGCAAGTCCTTGAGACTTACAAGGGCTTGAGCTCCCATACAATAATAATGGGAGACAACCTCCATATGCAGCATTAGACAGATCAACAAGACAGAAAGTTAACAAGGATATCCAGGAATTGGAGCTCATCTCTGCAGCAAGGAGACCTAATGAACATCTATAGAACTCTCACCCCCAAATCAACAGAATATACATTCTTCTCAGCACCACATCATTGCCCACTCCAAAATTGACCATATAGTGGAAATGTAAAAGTACCTCAGCAAATGTACAGAGCCAGAAATTATAACAGAGCTCTCAGACCACAATTACGGAAATCAAACTGAGAACTCAGGACTAAGAAACTCAATCAAAACCGCTCAGCTACATGGAAACTGAACAACCTGCTCACATGGACCAGCTACTGGGAATTTGCATAGCAGAATGAAGGCAGAAATAAGATGTTCTTTAGAAACTAATGAGAACAAAGATGTAACATACCAGAATCTCTAGGACACATTTAAAGCAGTGTGTAGAGGAAGTTATAGCAAAGCCCACAAGAGCAGGAAGAATAAAAATTGGCCTCTAACATACTTGAAATTAAAAGAACTAGAGAAGCAAGAAACAAACACATTCGAAAGCTAGCAGAGGCAAAGAAATAACTAAAGATCAGAACCAGAACTGAAGGAGATAGAGACACAAAAACCTCAAAAAATCAATGAATCCAGAGTTGGTTTTGAAAAGATCAACAAAATTGACAGACCACTAGCAAGACTAATAAAGAAAGAAAAGAGAAGAATCAAATCGGCCCTTAATTAAAATGATAAAGGGATATCACCACCACGACCCCACAGAAGCCCAAACTACCATCAGAGAATACTACCAAACACCTCTACATAAATAAACTGGAAAACCTAGAGAAAGAAATGGATAATTTCCTGGACACTTACACTCTTCCAAGACTAAACAGGAAGAAGTTGAATCCCTGAATAGACCAATAGTAGGCTCTCTGAAATTGGGGCAATGATGTGGCTAGCAGCAAAAGTCAGGACCAGATGGATTCACAGCTAGAATTCTACCAGAGGTACACAGGAGGAGTTAGTACCATTCCTTCTGAAACTATTCAATCAATAGAAGAAAAAGAGGAATCCTCCTAACTCATTTTATAGAGGCCAACATCATCCTGATACAAAGCCTGGCAGAGACACAACTAAAAGAAATTTTAGACCAATATCACAGTGAACATCGATGCAAAAATCCTCCAATAAATGCTGGCAAACCGGATTCAACAACACATCAAAAGCTTATCCACCACCATGATCAAGTGGGCTTCATCCTGGGATGCAAGGCTGGTTCAACGATGAAATCAATAAACATGAAATCCAGCATATAAAGCAGAGACCAAAGACAGAACCACATGATTATCTCAATAGATGCAGAAAAGAACGACAAATTCAACAGCCTTTCATGCTAAAAGCATCTCAATAAATTCGGTATTGATGGAACGTACCTCAAAATAATACAAGAGCTATTGCAATGAAACCCACAGCCAATATCGCATACTGAATGAGGCAAAACTGGAAAAATTCCTTTGAAACTGGCACAAGACAGGGATGCCCTCTCTCACCACTCCTGGCAACATAGTGTTGGAAGTTCTGGCTAGGAACAGTTAAGGCAAGAAGAAAGGAAATCAGGGTATTCAGTTGGAAAGAAAGTCAAATTGTCCCTGTTTGAATGACTTGTGATTGTATATTTAGAAAACCCGGTGTCTCAGCCCAAAATCTCCTTAAGCTGATAAGCAACTTCAGCAAAAGTCTCAGGATACAAAATTAATGTGTGCAAAATCCACAAGCATTCTTATACACCTGTAACAGACAAACACAGAGCCAAATCAGGAATGAACTTCCATTCTGAGAATTGCTTCCAAAGAGGCCAAATGCCTAGGAGTCAACTTACAAGGGATGTAAAGGACCTCTTCAGAGAGAGGGAACTACAAACCACTGCTCAGTGAAATAAAAGGAGACTACAAACAAATGGAAGAGAACATACCATGCTCATGGATAGGAAGAATCAATATCGTAGAAAATGGCCATACTGCCCCAAGGTAATTTATAGATTCAATGCCATCCCCATCAAGCTACCAATGAGTTCTTCACAGAATTGGAAAAACTGCTTTAAAGTTCATATGGAACCAAAAAGCCATCTTAAAGACAATCCTAAGTCAAAAGAACAAACTGGAGTATCTGCGCTACCTGACTTCAAACTATACTACAAGGCTATTAACCAAAACAGCATGGTACTGGTACAAAGAAACAGAGATAGCAAGACCAGTGGAACCAAGAACAGAGTCCTCAGAAATAATGCCACATCTACAGCCATCTGATCTTTGAAGCAAACCTGGCAAAAGAAACAAGAAAGAAATGGGAAAAATTCTCTATGTAATAAATGGTGCTGGGAAAATTAGCTAGCCATATACAAAGTAAGCTGAAACTGGGATCCTTTCCTTACTCCTTATACGAAAATTAATTCAAGATGGATTAGAGACTTAAATGTTAGACCCTAATACCATAAAATCCTAGAGAGAAACCTAGAGTAGTACCATTCAGGACATAGGCATGAGTGGCAAAGAGACTTCATCTCTAAAACACAAAAAGCAACGACAGCCAAAAGCCAAAATTGACAAATGGGATCATCTAATTAAAACTTAGAGCTTCTGCACAGCAAAAGAAACTACCATCAGAGTGAACAGGCAACCTACAGAATGGGAGAAAATTTTTGCAATCTACTCATCACAACAAGGCTAATATCAGAACCTACAAAGAACTCAAAACAAATTTACAAAGAAAAAACAAACAACCCCATCAAAAGTGGGCAAAGAGATATGAACAGACATTTCTCAAAAAGAGAGGTGCAGCACAGCCAACAGACATATGAAAAAATGCTCATCATCTACTGTATCAGAGAAATGCAAATCAAAACCACAATGATTTTCATCTCACCAGTTAAGAATAAGCCGATCATTAAAAAGTCAAGGGAAACAACAGGTGCTGGAAGGATGTGGAGAAATAAGGAACACTTTTACACTGTTGGTGGGATTGTAAACTAGTTCAAGCATTATGGAAAACAGTATGGCGATTCCTCAGGATCTAGAATAGATGTACCATATGACCCAGCCATCCCGTACAGGGATATGTAAAAGGATTATAAATTATGCTGCTATAAAGACACGTATACCGCACACGTATGCTTTGTGCAGCACTATTCTAATAGCAAAGACTTGGAATCAACCCAAATGTCCACGACTGGTGGATTAAAGAAAATGTGGCACGCCGCCATGGAATGCTATGCGAGCCATAAAAAGGATGAGTTTGCGTCCTTTGTAGGGACATGGATGCAGCTGGAAACCATCATTCTTAGCAAACTATCACAAGAACAGAAACCCGTACCGCATGTTCTCGCTCATAGGTGGGAACTGAACAATGAGATCACTTGGACTCAGGAAGTGGAACATCACACCCCAGGGCCTATCATGGGAGAGGAGGATTACATTAGAGTTATACCTGATGTAAATGACAGAGTTGATAGAGTGCAGCAGACCAACATGGCACAAGTATACATATGTAACAAACCTGCATGTGGTATGCACATAGCTAACTTCTAACTTAAAGTATAATAATAATAAATAGAAATTTAAAAATAAATTAAAAAAAAAAAAAAAAAAGGTAATCCTAAACTATAGCCCTGCCATCGTTCTCACCAGCTACAGTACTCCTCAAGATCTAAGTGCAGTTACTGCGATACTAATACTCAGTGGGTAGATTAAATCTGAAGAAAATCTTGCTAGCATCAATTCTGTATTTTTTTTTTTTTTTTACTTGGTAGGAAGGTCAGGGAGAACCCAACATCTCTTTCTACCTACAATCTGATCCCTGTGATTCTACTCTGAGAATTTAACCCTTTTTAATTTGGAAATCTTTGAATCCAAGAGTAGAATAGAGATACCTCCAAGAAGCAGGTTCTTGCTGGATAGAACAAGATAACGAGAAGCTGGAAGTCACCTAAGAGGGTGGAGTGACAGGAGTGAGGGAATAAGAAGAGGAACAAACATTTACTGGGGCTTCAGTGTCTCCGTCCCTGTGCTCAATTCTTTGACATTCCTTTTCTTGTATAATCTCCCAAGCAGTTCTATAAATAGCTAACATTATCTTTATTTTACAGACAAGGAAATCAAGGATTAGAGAAGCCAGATAGCTTGTGACTTGTAAGTAGCAGAAACCTGAAACAGTAACCAATCTCCCCTTTATCTGGTTTTGTTAGAGAAAAATGAATTTTGAAAATTTATAAACATGCCTAATTGCCAGAACATTTTCCCATGCACCGAACACCCCAACTTTACCAACTCTATTTTGCAGGTGAATGCTACTTCCTCAATGAATCTGTGACTTCTTTTATTGGTTACCATCACCCAAACTGCACGAATCCAAACTTAGCAGTGGGATCATCTCTGCAAATAAGGGTTTCTCAGATCATTAACAATGCCTGTTGCAAAATGGTAGGTTGGGGGACACTTTATTCAACAAAAATCAAATCTCCTTTAAATATACAAGAGGTGCTTCTACAATTCTTTCTACTGACATTTTTGATAGGATTTTTTCTTATTTAAATTGTTTGTTTATGTAAATTAGTATCTGTTTTTCTAAGTTTTAAACAAGCAATCATCTCCAACTGGAAAGAAATTATTTTGAAACATCACAAGATCTAATTTATTGTTATTTTGGTTGGCAAAATATTAAGTGTATTGTTTTCAATGAAACGCATTGGATATTTGTGTAGAGTGCATCTGAACATATTTACATAATTTAGAATTATGCTGTTTTCCACAAATAAAAAACATACAGCCTTCAATATTAATTATTTTAAATCACATCTTCATTGCACTAGAAGAAATAATTGTGTTTTTAGAACTGAACACATTTGTTGTGCAAATGAGAATGCTCTTGCTTTTGCTAAAATATGTGGAAATATAAGACCTCATCTAACATAATGTGTTCTGTGTTTTGTGAGATGACAATTACATTTCTCACATACAGAGATGTGCCATTAGAAAGCACAATGGGGGCACCATGCTATTATTCTCTGTGGTGAATGAAGCGTGGTATTGATCAAAACCAGAACTCTTGTTGATAATGCATTAAGTGTCTGGTTTTATTTTCCAGGTAGTATCAAACACAGTGTAACTTCCCAATATATCTAATTGGATATGAAGTTAGACTGCACATTTCCTAAGCTTAATTTTTGCTTCCAAATAAACCCCAAAGCAAACATGATATACATTAGCTTTATTATTTTTTTTATTTAATCTGATTGCAGACACTTAGATCTTTTTGTTTTGTTTCTTAGAATCCAGAGATTCATTAAGTCCTCTCTTTTGGTTTTACATCAAAACGATATACACACACACACACACTTACATATGTGTATGTGTATATATATATGTATATATACACACACACATATAAAGAGTGTGCTGCTCATGAACAGCTATTATGCAGCTTCTTAAGCTTTTCATGTATGAATTAGGTAGGAATGTGTTGGTTGCAGGTGGCAGAGATCTTAAACTATTGTCTAAAGTCAAGAGCAGTGCCTGCTTTAGTCCAACTCAATGCAGGGGTTATTACAGCTGCCAGAACCTTATCTCTTGGCTTGCCTGTGCTACACACACACACACACACACACACTTATACATTCACATAAATGGGTATATATATACATATACATACATTGAGTTCTCCTATGTATAAAGACATTTATATAGGAGAACTCAGATTTATTACTGAAATAAATTCTTAGCAATAATAACAGATTTGCATTCTCCTCTTCCCTTACTTAGAAACTACTCTTTGATCTGCCTTCTCTCAGAAAGATATTGTGTAAATTACTACTTAATTTAATGTTTTTTAAAATAGGATAGCAGCCTTCTCCTCTGGTAATCTTATTCCCTGAAAAAAATCCATGAGAATTGTACATTTTTTTTAAACATAAAAATTTCTTTGATCTTTTTGTGAGAAAAGATGTATGATTTACAAGCCCCTTTTAACCTACAGATTCTATATTGTGTGTCTGCTGGGCACAAAACATGATGAAGTTTCCACAGGAATAAAATGAAGTGTAAGATGCCATTTCTTCTCTCAATGACCTTATAAATTTTTTGGTGACACATAATAGAAACACCTACAAATGATCATATGTTATTTTCGTACTTGGAAATCACTTAACTTTCTTCCAGCAAACTAAGAACTATTAATTCCCCCCCATCTACTGCTGCTCAAGCAAGACAGCACAGGTAGGCCAAGAGACAAGGTTCTGGCAGCTGTACTAACTCCTGCACTGAGCGGGACAAGAGCAGGCCCTGCTCTTGACTTTAGACAAGAAGTTAAAATCTCTGCCACCTGCAACCAACACATTATCACGTGATTTATGCTTGAAAAGCTTAAAAGCTGCGTAATAGCTGCTCAGGAGCAGAAATTCCTTTTTTCTCTGTGCAGATAAAGAAGTGAGGTGCTACGTTTCTTTGGGAAATTTAGTTCCTGCATAAAATCAATTGGGACGAGTTTTCAATACAAAAAAAAAAAAAAAAGTTAGACATTATCCAAAGATGGAAATGTTGGTTCCTGAGTCCTCAATAAAATATTGCTGTATTTTTAATAGAAGCATGAAGTGTGACCCCTCTCAGTAACTATGTAGGATGCCATGTAATCATGAGGGAGTCTCTTTCAAGATGACAGAAAGAGAATGAGATTGGGAGAAAGAATTTTCCCCTTCTTGGCTCTGGAGTAGTAGTTCTCAATCAGGATGATTTTGCTTCCCAGGGGAAATGTGGCAGTGTTTGGAGATATTATTACTAGTGGGGTAGAGAGATGAGTAGAAAGGTGCTACTGTCACCTAGTGGATAGAAACCAGGGATGTTGTTAAACATCCTACAATGCACTGGACAGCCCCTGACAGCAAAGAATTATCTGGCCCAAGATGTCGGTAGTACTGACATTGAAAAGTCCTGTACTGCAGAGTACTCCTTAGTGTGGAGATATTTAGTTGGATAGGATTAACAAAACTAATAAGAAGAAACAGTAGAAATGCTGCTCACATTGGATCATAGAAAACTAAGTACAGTTGCTCTTACATTATGATTATCCACATTTTCATATATTAGTCAGTTACCTATGAAAGATGTTTTGTTGTTTCAGTCTTTCCTTATTGTCTTGTAACTCTCACATAATGGATCAACAACCTAACTGGTATTCGCAGCCTTTGTATGGGCTTCCAGAGGTTTTTGGTATGGGGTATCTAGGCAATCTTATGATTTAAAGAAGCTAGTCTCAACTGGGTTATTGCCCATGTCATTTACATAGGTATACTGCATGTGTGACTTCATATCAGGCCTTCAAAGTGAAATCAAATATGTGTGCATCTGAAGTCAAAGAGGAATACTCTTTTCAAAAAAATTTTTTATTATGCTTACAGTCCTGGGATACATTTGCAGAATGTGCAGGTTTGTTACATAGGTATACACGTGCCATGGTGGTTTGCTGCACCCATCAACCTGTCATCTACATTAGGTATTTCGCCTAACGCTATCCCTCCCCTAGCCCTCCACCCCCTGACAGACCCCAGTGTGTGATGTTCCCCTCCCTGTGTCCATGTGTCCTCATTGTTCAACTCCCACTTATGAGTGAGAACATGTGGTATTTGGTTTTCTCTTCTTGTGTTAGTTTGCTGAGAATGATGGTTTCCAGCTTCATCCATGTCCCTGCAAAGGGCATGAACTCATCCTTTTTTATGGCTACATAGTATTCCATGGTGTATATGTGCCATATTTTCTTTACCCAGTCTATCATTGATGGACATTTGCGCTGGTTCCAAGTCTTTGCTATTGTGAACAGTGCTGCAATAAACATACATGTGCATATGTCTTTATAGTAGAATGATTTATAATCCTTTGGGTATATACCCAGTAATGGGATTGCTGGGTCAAACTAATTGTATAAATTAGTCAATGGATATGTTTTTTTGTGGCAGAGTTTGCTGAGATATTTTTCTATAGACCAGTTCAGAAATGACTCTATATTGAAATGAATGTCAATCAGCAGAGTCATTAGAATAAAATCTGGTGTTCAGTTTCACAGACACAGGATGCAAGGACACCCACAGCAAGAATCAAACTTCTGATAGAAACTTTGTGTTTTCAAAAGCAATCTCATGTATTTAATCTTCCTTAAGTCACTATGAGGTGGAAAATTATTTCTTTGTCAAAAGGATCCTATGAAAAGTTCTGAATGCTGAAGAAACAAAGGTTATCATTTTGTACAATAAAAATAACAACCATATAAACTCATTAGTAGAGAAATTTTGGTGTCCCACAAGACATTTTACAGATAAAATGTAAAAGCACTTTGATGCACTCAAACATAATGAAAATCTTTGACACTTATAACATTTTAGAATATATCTAAAAATTGCTCAAATAAAAATAAAAATTCCTACTGATATAGTCTAATTACATTAAAAAAACATTGTAGTTTAACATTTATTTAATTTCAGTCACATATTCTCAAACGATAAAATATTTCTTTTATAATCTTTCTGTTTTTTATTTAAAACAAGATTATCCTTATAAATAGGAATAGAGAATTTAGTAGCCCAAATAAAATTTTTAATAGCTCTTCTTCCCTATGGAAGATTATAAGTAATAAAATGAATGAAATGTGTATATTTTACAACTCAAATCATATTAACTGCTACGTGCTCTAAGCAAATTATTCTGCTGCTGTTATAGGTAAAAGCTCAACATGGGATAACTATTACTCCATTTATAAGAAAGGTAGGCATAAAATGTCATTATTTTAAAGTTTATAAATTTAAAAAATTGAGACAGGAATATGTATTTGTTCAAGGTTATCTATTCATAAGATGGGAAAAGAGTCAAGATAACAAGACATGTATTAGATGCAGAAGAATTTCATCACAGTGAGATGATCAGGAGATTTTATAATAGATATAACTGAAAACATGGCTGTTTGAGCACATTTGTTTACAGATAAAATGTCATGATTATTTTTATTTTTTTTTGTTTTATTGCTCTTTTTCTCTTTGTAAGATGCAAGAGATGTGATAAGATGAAATAAGAGCTCTCATCTTATCGAGGTGGATTTATGTAGCTGCATTTTTTGCTTACCAGGAAAAAATACTTCACATTCTTCTAGTCCAATGCTTTGCAAACTTTCTCACTAGAGTAACCCAATGGATGGGATGGGGACAATATAAGCATATCCTATGGGATATAAGCTTTAGCCTGATTCAGACACTGCATGCCTGCCATTTCCTTGAAATTTAACGTTATGTTAAAAATACATTCAAATTCACGATTCAACTTCATAACATAGCAGTGTCTTGGCATCTCCGTTTGGAAAACAAGGCACTTCAGCAGGTGTCTTGGCACAGCAAATCTCTTATCATGGAAGATACCTTAAAAGTTACCTAGTGTGGTAGTTCAAAATGTTCTGGTAGGCTCACAGTGCTTGTCTGTTCCTCCCTTCATTAGCTACTATAATTTTTTTTTTTTCCTTTTGTAAAGACAAATTATTTCACCACTGTGTGGCAGTGAGTAAACCATTCAGTCTCTCTGGGCTTTTAATTTCATATAGAGTGTGGGTATTTAGGTAGATTATTATAGTCTGAGGCCTGAATTCTGACCCCAGCCTTATTTATTACTCACTACCAGGAGTTTTAAATTTTTTGAATGAGATCCAAAACAGCTTTATTATGAGTAAAATATTAATGTATGTGAAAAGTAAGGCAATGAGACTGCTGTAGCACAGTGCCTTGCAAATGGTAGGCTCTCAATGTGATTGGTCGAATCAGGTTAATGAATTGAAGAAAGACCATGCCTGGACTATTTAGACAAATCTTGAAACCAACAGTGATCCTCCCGCACTGATACAATCTCTGTGCTCCTACTTGAACTTACTCATCTAAAACACAGACCAGGACAAATGAAGTACATTATGCATGTCAAGAGATAAAGACTCAGTTCCATCATAATCTATTTCAAAGTTTGTTATTATCTCTGATGAGGAAAACACCTTTTATTTAAGCTAATGCACAATTGCTATAATTTAAGCTTTTTTTTTTTTTTTTTTTTTTTTTTTCTCTGTCATGCTGCTTAATTGGAACAAGGAAAGAGTTCTCTCTTTCTTTGGACATGACACGTTATAAAATTGAAGTCCCAGCTTCTTTTCTTCCTCTTCAGAATGAACCCTCTATATATTAGGCTCTTTCTTTATGTTATGAAAAATTTTATTATATGAGTGTATCTCTATGTATGTATACATAAATATGTATACGCACATACACACACTCCCATGTACAACTTTTTTTCACAAATAAGTATTTTCAAAATAATAGAGATGACCAAGTTCAGAGAATGTCTTCAAAACCATTAAGGCTATTGGTTTTGATTTCAAATAAGAAAAATAAATAAACCTCATTAGCTACTTCTGAATTTTCATGAAAATAAAACATTATTCTGAATTCACATATGATAGATGATGGTAGACTTAGAAAGGATAGCTGTGGCAGAACTAGTTTAGGGAAAGAAAAAATGTGCCACCTCAAGAAAAGTCCTGAGATTAGCAATGAAAGACAAATTGTCTTATGGGGCACCCAGAAGTGCGGAAGTCAGAGCAGACACTGTGGAATTGGATGAGGGGTTCAGGTTTATATACAACAAGATACTGCACTTGATTGAGGTAGGACGTCTGAAAATGTCTGAGGATAGGCTTGCTTCTCACAATGACAGTTGATACTGGCATTTAGTGGCATGAGACTAGGGATATTATGAGGCAAGCACTGAGGCAGTCCCACCCACCCAAGAACTGTCTGATCCAAAGTAACCATAGTGCTCTCATTGAGAAACACTAGCAGGATAAAGCAAATTTCACAGGTTATTATAGATAATAGACTTCAAGTTCAGAAAGGTGATCTAGATAGGCAGATTCAGGAATCTGCCTGGACTGAGAGCAAAACACAGCCTTAGAAGCAAGGTGTTGGCTAAAATCACCAGAGTCTACTAATTGATGACCATCACCACCAACAACCAGAGCCTACTGTGTTCAAAACCCATATCCAGAACTTCAGGGGAAAGACAGACAATAAGGACCTTCCCCCTAGTTCACTGTGGGCATGAATCCTTTATCACACAGAGCTCCCAGCCAGACTGAGTGATCAACACTGCCTTCAGGAAAACATAAATATGATTCACAGCACACACTGCCACTGCCAGCCTTGCAAAGTCACTAATATGACACAGAAAACACAGTGGATCTATCATCTTACCCCGATTTGTGACCCTTATACCTTACTTCCCTGACTGTGGCCAGACTTATTTGGGTCCAAAGAGTAAACTGTGGTCAGCAAAGCCCGCTGGCCATCAACAAAGATCCTTGGTCACCCCTGTGGTTTCTATTCTCCATGAGTGAATCATTCCTTGGCTTCTGTCGCTCCTCAGCCCTCCAAGTCTATGGGGAAGACTGCTTCCTTAGGCTCATGTGTGGCTGGACTGCCTCCCAGAACCTAAGCACATACATTAGTCCCTGTAGGCTATGTTGGAGCCTCTAACCTCCCTTCACCCTGTGCCTTTTTTTATTAAATCACCTAGATTTTTATTTCTGAGACTTAATTATCAAGGACATTTAACTTGGCTATATTTTAGAGGCAATAGTTGGTTTTTATCTTTAGAGTTAATAAAAGAGGTAAATAGTATATCCAATTGTTTGGGTTTTTTGCTTTGTAAAACCCAGTCACTAGAAGGAAAACTAAGGTACATGTGATGCTCAGAGCCAAGATTTGTTATAGGATATAAGAGGGTGAGATTTGGCAGAGGTTGACAATTCGAAGAATCACCATGAAAACATACCCTCAAGGAGGCATTTGGTTGTGATGAAAAGCTCTGCTAGTTTCCAGAAATAATTTTTATCATTTGCTAATCACTGGGCTCTTCTCTCACTTAATGGCCTCAGATCAGAACTCTGGAAAGAATCTTGGAGAAACCAAGGGCTTCATGCCTGGCTCCCCAAAGTGCCAGCATTCCTTCAGCCCAGGGTGCAAAGAGTGGGGGAAACTTCTACTCAGCCTGGTCAATACTGGGAGCTTCTCCATAGAAGAGACTTGGGACACTGCTTCTAAGTGGAAGGGCTTACTGTGATGGGTCTCTCTCTGTTATACTTGGTTAGGAACTTTGAGACTTTGGGGTCCATTCTCTAGGCACAAGCAAATGGAAAGAGAAAGAATTTATTTCCTTCAGGACCTCACAGATAAGTGGATGCTTTTCTAGGTAGAGGTAAAAGTCATTTTGTCATTTCCTTTGTTTTTAAAGAAAATGTAAAAATAACTGATAACAAAATTAGCAGTATTTTTTTGGTGTAGCTTCATGCTCACAGAACCATGCATGTTTATGTTTGAAGGGCTTTCTTGAACACAGGCCCATGGTCTCTTCCTAAATATGTTTGACACTCCTGTACTTTGGAAAGGAATTGCATGAAGTACATATCAGCTAACTTTTTAAGTCTTGCAACACTTCCTACACTCATAATTCGGAAGCTAACCAAACATAATTGAAAATTACAGGCATCTAAAACAGATAATTATCTTTCCAGAATTAAGCTCCTCTTGGGAAACTATTTTTACTCAAATGGTTCACTGGAATGAATTTCTTCTAAAGAAAATGTGATAGCATCTTAATCCATTATTAACTCATTGCCTTTAACTTCAGCCCTGATTTCGAACAGCAATAAAATCAAAGATTAAACATGCTTATACTCATGTCAGATGCTTGTAGCACAAATGGCCTGCTTTAAATTATGTGTGTTATACATCTCTTTGCTTAAAGTCCTAAGCAGAAATATTAAAAAAAAAAAAATCTTCCAACTGGACAAAATGTAGGCAAGTATACTGACTATAATATTTATCAAACTTTCCTAAGGAAATAAGAAGTCAACAAGTGTTACACAATTTCCACTTCCTGCCAAGATAAAACAATGAGCACAGGGTCTACCCTTTTATCTCAAACAACAAAAATATCCAAGAGATCAAATGCATATTAAAAACAGTTTTCAAGACATGAGACAAGAGGAAATGAAGGACAGTAAGTCCAGCGTGAGGCAAATGAAGCCACTTCAATGACTGCTCCCAGCACTGCCATGAGCCAGTGTCCAGGCCACTGATCAGGGAGGAAACTCATGCAGAGCCTGGTGTGCTCCCTGCTGAGAAGACAGAGCTGACATTATGAGGGGATCAGGCAGCTACATCTTATGGGACAGGACACTGAGAGAAGGAGAGGAGAGGGTGGCACAGACAGAACTCCTGAGATCAGCAGCGGGTCCTTCTAGAACATCCAGCAGAGAACTAGCAGCACATGTATATAAGAAAATAACTCGAAGCCAGAAAAAGAAAGCGTCTGAAAAGATTAGAGGAATGAGATAATGACTGATATCCACACAGGGCTGGAAATAATGCTTGTTACCACAGTCGGGCTGGAAAAAAACCTTATCACTTATAGGCAACAGTTAGGTAAATTCAGGATGGTTTTGGTTCAGTAATGGGGAATAATTAGCCCAAACTAAGCACTGCTCTGGTTCTACTTAATGAATTTTAAATATAAGACCATAGAGGATAAAACTATGTCCAAGTACCTTAACCACATTCCAGAACAAAGCTCAGTAATTTTTATAGAAATACAAAAATACCTAACACCCAACAAATGTTACAAGCAGCACATCCACAATCCTATAAATATTCTTTTATGTAATAACAAATTCATGGAACAAAGGCTTATTATATTGAGAAATAAGTACCAACAGAATACAGGTTCTCAAGAAGCTTTGCAGTCTAGCGGGGAGCAAGAAGGGTAGCGTGTCTCACTAGGGAAGCATGGATCAGCTACAGTGGAAGAACACAGGTTCAAGGTGGTCATTCCACATGAAATAGGCTTTGGCAAGGGCTCTTCTTGTTTCAAAGAAGAGTGAAGTCTTCCCTTCACCTCAAGCAAAGTAGGGTTTATTAAAAATACAGACATGGACTAGAAATGGAAGCAGCCAGCAAGCCACAAGGAAGCTGGGCAGTCACTGAGGGCCACATGGTCCCTCACACACAGAATCTGTTTCTGTCTGTGTGTCCACTCCATTCTCTTCTCTGTATGGGCTGTTGTCCCCAGGACGTCAGCTTGCATGGCATAAGAGAGCCACTGCAGCCCCACAAAACCCATGACCTGGCTGCTCCTTCACCTAGTCTCTCTGTTTCTACATCCCCAAAGAGAAGCTAGTAGGCCCCACTCCACCCTATGAGCTGCACCATGGGCATCATCAAGTTAGGGGATTCCAACTCTTTGCCCAATCAACTGTGACTATAGACAGAACATAACTATCCCCCTCATTAGTGCTGTGTTCAGGACAGGTTGACTTAGCAGAGGTTGAGGGCAGGCAAGAATTCTTTATTCAGGAGGAGCTGGAAAGACGAAGAGATGTTTGCCAAGTAGATGGGAGACACAGAGAGCATTGCATGCCGAGAAAACCATAGAAACGTGAGTACTTGATATCTAGTCCCTAGAAGATACATTTCTCTGTTGGTATCCCTCTACTTAAAAAATATATGTTTGCATATACAAGTCAGTTCTACTATTCTGCCTATTTGGTCCCTCTTTGGCATATTTTTCTTACAGAAATGACAGAAATGGTCTGATTAGGGATTTTTTTTTTTTTTTTTTTTTTTTTTGGAGATGGAGTCTCACTCTGTCTCCCAGGCTGGAGTGCAGTGGCATGATTGGCATGATCTCAGCTCACTGCAACCTCCGCCTCCTGGGTTCAAGCGATTCTCCTGCCTCAGCCTCCCAAGTAGCTGGGACTACAGGTGCACGCCACCACACCCAGCTAAATTTTGCATTTTTAGTAGAGACGGGGGTTTCACCATGTTGACCAGGATGGTCTCGATCTCTTGACCCCATGATCCACCCTCCTTAACCTCCCAAAGTGCTGGGATTACAGGTGTAAGCCACCACGCCCAGCCTAGGGATCTTCTTAATCAAATGCATTGATAGAAAAAAAGCATCCAGAACAAGTTTTGCCTTTGTGCACTCTGGTAAGACCAAATCTGCAGAATTGTGTTGCATCTGGGTAGTATCCTGAGTGGGCTTTTGGCAAAGTATGATGGATTGAGAAGGGGTAATGAGTAGCAAAAATCATAAGAAAATCACATCCTGAAGAATGATTGACAAAACTGTGGAAGTTTCTCTTGAAAACAAGACAACAATTAGTGGGAAGCTACCTGACAGCTTATTTGGATTATCTACCTGGGCTGCAGAGAAGGGCTCTACTGGATCTGATGATGATACTGGAGGCAAAACTCACTTCATGGAATGGAAATGATTGGCAGACAAATTTCAGTGCAATATAAGGAAAAAAATACCACAATTACACAGTATAGTTAATAAAAAGTAAATGAGGTTTATTGTGATCCAGGAAATGCCTCTCAACTAGAATCAAGGGCTAGATTAAGCTATTATTCAGTGTGGAAGCTTAAGAAAAAGGCAGACAACTCTGTAATTGCTTTTGCTTTTGTCACAGAGGTAATGCAATGCAAAGCTGAAGTTTCTTAGATTGAAAGATATTTAGTAGCAAATTCAGAGGATCATTGTTAATTTTCCTTAGGGTAAGACATAATATTTGCACATAATTTTTAAAAGCAGTGAAATCTTGGATTGCATTTTTTTCCCAAAAAGCAATAAAAGCTTTGACTGTCTAATAAATTTGATGATACAGAGGGTAAGAGAGATAGGTGACTAAATAACTATGTTCTATTTTGCAGCGTGGTCCACAAGGAACAAAGGAATAGTTTACAATTTTAAATGACCCTACTTCTGAAACCAGAGTATCTTTTCGTCTATGATATGGCTGACCCAGTGTGCTGATAATGATATAGTAAGCACTGTTTACATGCCATCCCAACAATTCCTCAAATCAATTTAATACAGAAAAGGAAGGGGAGCACAACACTGCAAAGATGGAAATGCATCCTGTGCATTGGCATCTTTATATTTATGAAAATATTAACTAGAATTTACTGCAGCCACTTAAGACCTTGCATGGCTCCTGTCGTATTAACCCTATACTCCTTTCCTTACCGCTCACAGCAGGGCACTCACACCAGAGAGTTGCATCCTAGTTCCATCGCTTACTACGAGACTCGTTCACATGGATGGCTCCGTGCCTCAGTTTCCTTGTCTGTAAAATAGAGATAATGATAATAGCTTCTTCACTGCATAATTGCGATAATTAAAATTTCCTGTATAAAACAGTGCGCATTATTTCTCTCCCATTTACAATCATGCCCCCACATCATCTCAAAGCATCATTTCCAGCATCCTTAATTAATGCTGGAAATGAAAGAACAGGAGCTAATCTATAATTTGTTTTTCAATTCAGAGGAAGGATCCTTTTCAGAATGATTTCTAGGTAGTTAAGAGTTTGAATTTATTTCTCTCCCTGTATTTTCAATTTTCTTCAAATGAAGACATAAAAATAGCCTGTTAATTTGGGTACCTTTTGGAGTGATATTTTGTTAGGCGGATGTGAGCAAATTACTTTTAAGAGTCATAGCATCCTTTCAACTCTAAAAGTACCTGCTTGTTCCCAGATCACGTCCCTTTATGGCAGTTTTCAGCATTTCATGAGACTGAGGACATAATCTCACCCCCTATTGCTGGAATTCTCTTTGATAGTCGAAATCTTTCAAAGATTGTTGGCTAGTGTTGTTTCTTAGCGGAGTTTGGCAGGCACAATGACAAGCATCTGACAGACATGTGTTTTTCCATCCATAAGAAGAAAAGTTTCCCGAGACAAGTGTGTTGAATATTCATGTTAAAATTTTAAAAATGTGTTGTTCATTTTCCTCCTGCCCAGCACATGCACTAGTATGTATGCCACACAAACTGGTATCATCAGCCCCCAAACAAACATCTAAAACAAAACCTCTACCTGGTGCTGGCAAGGCCCAGGTTCACACTGTGAACTGGCGAGGCAGGAACTTGTTAGTAAGATTGTCTACAGCTCTGTTAATATTCAGCTGACAGAGCCTCACCAGTATCTGCTACTAGAGACTATGAACTTGTTTTTCTCACAATAATTAGGTGAACTGAATTATCCTCCCAGGAGTATTACACCAGTCTGAGGTAGTCAAACCATCACACACACACACACACACACACACACACACACCCCAAAGATAATTTTCACGGGAGGAAAGCCCTGAGAAAATCTATTTATGAAAATAAATGTAACCTACTGTCACAAGTGGCTATAAATAAAAATGGAATAAAATAATGTATTTCCTGATGTGAATGACAATAGAAAAAGCACCATTCTGCCCTGTTAGGTAAAAGAAAACTTAAATGTGTTCTAATAGAGGGGGAATTAGGTTATATTCTCAAACAGAAGGTCCAATGTTCTTTTATGCCCCCAAATTAGAGGAAGGAATATGAGGACCATAGAACCTTTGGATTCATATCACTTTCAATCGAAGACATTCTCTACTAAAATAATCCTTTACATATTATAGAGAACAATTTACAAGGAAGTTTACATTTTATTGCAAAAACATAGAAATACTTGTGTACATTATTACTTACATAATAAAGAAACATTTTATAGTTTGAGGGAAACACTGAACCACGTTTTTCCTTGAACTGCACTACTATGTTAAAATTTATTTACTTTTTAGAGGATATAGGTGGGCTACTTTGAGAAATAAACTGAAAGACTTCTGGCAATATGACAGACTAGGATGGTGGGACAAACCCTTCCTCCAGGTCTCAAAGCAAAAATTATGGAGAAAATCTCACTGTTTTCCAGATAGCCAAGCTCAAAATAAAGGAAAACCCTTGGGCACCAGAAATAAAGAAATTAAAGCTGAAATGTCAATTGGTAGCTGAGAACATGATGGCCACAGGGATGTCTGTTCACAATTCATGGTAAGGGGCCCGTGACTGGGTTCCAAGCGCACACCCAGGAACATCAGGGTTTGTCTTAGACCTTGGACAGTGGAGGAGCTGGAACAGGAAGCCCCTGGGTGGTAAGAAGGAGCTAAAAAACTTTTCCAATAGGCCTTTCTTTAGGGCCCTGGGAGACGGTAAAGGCATGAGAAGTCAAAACATAAGCCTGAAACATGAACTTGGAAAATTAAGTGAAAATTAGGACCACTGAATATAATTTATGAGGGAAAAAAGGATCATGACAAGGATGATTCTTTTCAAAATTCCTGTATGAATTTAAAAATTCATAAAATTGAAAGATAAAAATAGTTTGTCATAACATTTGAAAAATAATTTATTAAATAGAACAAACCTTTGAAAAATATAACTTTCCCAAAGAAACTGATAAACACAAGAAAACAAATTGTTCTATTACTATCAGTATTTTTTTAAAGCAAAAAACAACTACTAACAAAAAAAAAATCCAGATGATTTTATAGGTGAGCACCAACAAATATATAAGAAATAGATGTTTAGGTTTGGTCTAAGCACAATGGTGTTTGCAGCTAAGTGATCACAAACAGTTACGGATTTTTTTGTTCCTTGTCCACTCGCACTGTTTTATTTGACTAGGTTTTATGAATAAATAAAAAATAAATAGATATTTAAAACTTTTATGCAAACTATTCCAGAGAATAGAAAAAAATGAGATTACTCCTCAAGACTAATAACCCTGGTACCAACACCTATCAACATGACAATATGAAAAAGAAAGATCTGAGCCATTCTTACTTATAAACCTAGTTGGAAAATCCCAACCAAATTATGAGCAAACTAATGTCATATTTAAAAACAAGAAGATAACGTTCATATTACTTAAGAATTAGAAGTATGCTTTCATATTAGAAAATCTACTAACTTAATCCACCTCATTAAAAACTCAAAGGAGACTAGAATACATGATTATTTTAATGAATGTTGAATTTTAATGAATGTTTGTGCCTCTTTTTTTATAAAAAAACTTTAACAAACCTTACAAGAGAAAAGAATTTTCTTAACTCAATAAAAGATGCCTGCCAAAATGCTAGAGCAAACAGTATTATTAATGTTGAAATAAAATTGTCTCTTCAAAAAGTCAGCAAGGTGCCAAGAATTCCTGTTAGCTTCTATTAAAATTTATCAGGGAACTCATGGAGATAGATAGAGAATAGAATGATGATTACCAGAAGGTGGAAAGAGTATTGTCGGGGCGTAGCAGGGAAGTAGGGATTGTTAATGGATACAAAAAATAGTTAGAAGGAATAATATCTAGTATTTGATAGCACAACAGGGAGACTATGGTCAATAATAATTTAATTGTACATTTTGAAATAACTAAAAAAGTATAACTGGATTGTTTGTAACACAAAGGATAAATATTGGAGGTGATGGATATCCCATTTACCTTGATGTGATTATTAAATATTGTATGCCTGTATTGAAATATCCCATATACTCCATAAATATGTATCTACTATGTACCCACAAAAATTAGAAATTCAGATGATAGGTTTGTTCACAGAGAATACTCAATAAAATCTATAGATACATTATTAGAAAATTTAACACTGATTATAAGATAAATATAGAAAAATCAATTGCATTTCTATGTACTTATAGTCTACAAATGGCAGCTTAAAATGTCCTTTACATAGAGAATGTGTATGTGAGCACACACACATTTATACATACATGTACCATATCTGTACACAGTTCCTAACAAAAAGTCTAGCATCATCATCTACAAAAAATATTGAGGTACAAAGACTTGCACTACCAGATATGTAACTGATTCAGTGTGATATTTGTAGAATGGAGATATATACAAACAAATGGCATAGAACAGAGAACCTAGAAACAAACCCACTCAGAATGAAAGCCTGAGAGGTGACAGAAGTGGTCTTGCAGGTCAGTTGAGATGTTGGCTATTCCTAAGGGTTGTACAAATGCAGAAAAGCTGGATGCCTATCTCATACCCTACACAGTCAACTCTAAGTGTATTACAAATGTAAATGTGAAAACAAAACTTTAGGCTCAGAAGGCAATTGAGATAATCTTTATGATCTTGAGAAAGGAAAATATTAAGTGAGACCCCCAAAATACAAAGGTAATAAAAATTAGACTATATCATTAATGAAGAGTTTGCACATAGAATGCATGAAGTCTACAAAATAGCAGCAAAAGGAAAAACAAGCGAGTAGATAAATAGAAAACATACAAATAGGCAATTCAGAAAGAAGGAATCCCAAATGGCCTACAAACAGAGGAAAAAACATTGCACTTCACTGTAAAAAGTAAATGCAAATTAACATCACAATAAGATATTATTTCACACTCATCACTGAGGCAAAAATGTTTAAAGTCTGACAATATCAAGTGTTGACAAACATGTGGGATAACTGGAATTTATAATCTCCTGGAAGGAATGTAAATTGGTACAATCATATGATCCAGCAATTCCCTTCCTAGATATATATATCCTTGAGAAATGAATTCGCATGGACACAAGGAAACATAGATAAAAGATGTTGGTAACAGCATTGTTTAGAATTTTTTTAAAAATGTAAACAAAGTGCACATTAGAAAATAAATTATAAATTCATACAAAAAAAACACCATCCAGATTAGAATGAATTAAACTCACCAGACACACCCAACGTTATAAATATTAGAAGAAAAACAAACATAGTTTAGCATGCAAAATTACAGAAGTAAATAGTTTTCAAAAGGCAAAACAGTACTATATAAAACATATCCAGAGAAATAGATTTTCATATGTCTATATAAATAAAACTATGTAATGCAAATGCAAGGAAAATTTTGAATACCAAATTGAAGATAAATTAACACAAAGACGGGAGGAGAGTTGCAGTCAGTGAAAGAGACACAGAGGCACTTAAACTTTCATCAATTTTTTATTTTTTATGTTCAGTATAGATATAATTGTACTCATTTGAATATTTATTGAAAAATTTGTAAAATATCAATCCATACCAAAATAAAGTTTAAACATATGGCAAAAAGTATATTATACAAATTCTAACTGAAAGAAGGCTTATATCTCATCATTAATACCATAAAAATATGTTTTGGCAAGCTCATTAATAGTCTAAAGTGGGCCTGTTTTGTATAAAATAAAAATCACTGTGATTAATTAAAAATCCTGTGATTATTTAAAAAGTCTACTACTGAACAGTATATCTTCACAACACATAAAGCAAAACTGAGAGACTTTCTTTAAGAAGCTGGTGTTTTGTGATTATAGAGAAATAATTTTACATACTTCTCTCAAATGAATAGATCAAAAACACAAAAGAAATAAAAGATTTATTTAACAAGACACAAAACACATAAAATATAAAGGGAAAATTAATACGTGAATGAATAGTAAAATATTTTAAAAATCTAATTTTAAAAAATATGCAAAGTTAAAAGACAAGCCACCAATTAGGAAAAGATAGCTGCAATATATATAACAAAGTATTGATATCAAGAACATAAGTAGAGTTACTACGGAATGAATAAAAGAGAAGAACTCCAATTATAAAAAAGAAATTAGCAGATAATTCATTGACAGAAAAAATCCAAATGACTAATTAACATTTGAAAGATTTGTCATGTTGGGGGGGAATTCTAAGAAAATTATTAGAGAACCATTTCACAACTTATCAAATTGGTAGTAAATGAAGAGCCCGACAATACTACGTATGAATAAATGTATGAGAACTTTCAAATTTTACTGAAGAAATGTAAATTCTTACTATCACTCCAAAAGGAAATTTGTTATTATTAATAAATTAGAAGAGGTCTATTAAATAGATTTCAGCTTATAGTTATTTGCTCCCCAGAGAAAGTTTTATACAGGTCTACAAGTAGTCATGCACAAGGATATTGATCACAGGTTGTTTTTTGTTTTTATTTTTAATCTTTTTTTTTTAATTACAGGTACATTAGAAACACCCACTCCCTGGCCAGGGCGGGTGGCTCACGCCAATCCCCAGCATTTTGAAGGCCGGGCTGGGCTGGATCATGAGGTTAGGGAGATGGGAGACCATCTCTGCTAACAGGGTGAAACCTCCCATCTCTACTAAAAATACAAAAATTAGCCAGGCGGGTGGCGGGTGCCTGTAGTCCCAGCTACTTGGGGAGGCTGAGGGCAGGAGAATTTTGAATCCAGGAGATGGAGGTCAGAAAATAAGATTGCCCAATTGCACCTGTGACAGAACAAGACAGAAGAAGAAGAAGGAAGAAGGAAGAAGGAAGAAGGAAGAAGGAGGGAGGAGGAGAAGAAGGAGGAGGAGGAAGGAGGAGGAGGAGGAGGAGGAGGAGGAAGAAGGAGGAGGGAGGAGGAGGAGGGAGGAGGAGGAGGAGAAGAAGAAGAAGGAAGAAGAAGAAGGAGGAGGAGGGAGGGAGGGAGGGGAGGGAGGAGGAGGAGGAGGGAGGGGAGGAGGAGGAAGGAGGAGGAGGAGGAAGGAGGAGGGAAGGAAGGGAGGAAGGCAGTGGTGGTGGAAGGTAGTAGTAGTGTTCGTTGAATGACAGTCATCACAAGAATGACAACAGCTCATCAAGAATGAAACACGAACATTAATATTTATTGAATGACAACAATGATGGCGAATGATAACAATGATGATAATGATAAATAATGATATACGATACAATGATGATGAATGACAAATAATGAGATGATGATGATGATGATGATGATGATGAGAAATGATGATGATGATGACAATGATGACAATGATGATAATGATGATAACAATGACAACCACACCGTTGTACCATTGTTCGCTGCCACCGCTACCACAGCCACAGCCTTAAGCTGCCGCTCGCTATACTGGCTGTACCACTGCCGTCATACACTGGTTGTACTGGTTACATTGCTGCTGCTGGTTGCCGAAATGTAATATTGTTCGGCTGCCGTCATTGCCGCTGTACTGTTCACTACAATGACATCAACAGTCAAGAATGATACTGAATGATGACAATGATAAAATAACGATGATAGCGATGATGATGATGATGAAATGATGATGACAAATGATGATGAATGATGACAATGACAATAATGAGAAGAATGATAGCCAGCTCATAGCCATAGCCATAGCCAGCCAGCTAGGCCATGAAATAGCCAAGGCTTTAAGCAGCTACAGGCCACAGGCCATAGCCAGAAGCCAAGCAGCCATTAAGAAATAGAAGAATAAATAAGAATAAGAAGAAGAAATTACAGCCATGAAGAAGAAGAAGAAGAAGAAGAAGAAGAAGAACAGCCATTGCTGTTGCTAAGAAATAGAAATGTTATATCACTTATAGGCCATAGCCAAGCAGCCAAGTTATTATGAAGAAATAATATGCTATAATAGAATAAATAAGTTGTTGTTAAGAAATAGCCTGTTGTTGAAAGAAATACTAAGCAGCAGCTATTACAGGCCACACTGCTGTTATGAAATAGCCAGCTATGAAGAACAATACAGCCAAGAAATAGCTTCATAATTTGCTAGCCAGCCATAGCCAAGAAATACTAAGAACAGGCCTAAATAGCCAGAATAGCCATGAAATAGAAGAAGAATAGGCCATAGCCATGAAATAATGATAGTTTGAGCCAATCACGCAACCGAAACCAGCTACCCA